>NC_034411.1:21135124-21150124 GCF_002078875.1 Numida meleagris
ACTTTGTCAAACAGATTTTAGTTTTCTCGGCTAGATAAAGACGGTTTCAAAACGGGGTAGCGTGTTGCAACCAAGGTTTGAAAACTATGTGGCCTTCAAACAGTCTGCTTGTTCCTACCACAAAGCTGGATAAACATACTTTAAAAATGATAAGATTGGGTCAGGATTGATTTTACTTTCAAATTTTATATAAAGTAGAATTCTTGGTGAATGTTTGTTTGGATTTTTTTTATCCTAATTATGAGCACAAATAAACAAGTGCAGCACAGACAGCTCAAGATGTCAGGCAGCCAGGAGAGGTTAAATCATCCAGAGGCAGCTTCTTTTTTTTTTTTTTTTTTTGCAATTGCAGGACTTCATGGATTTAAAAAATCTTTATTCATGTTGACCTGGTGGGCAACAAGTCGCCTTGCCAACTACGAAAGCCAAAATCTCTAGTGGACTTGGGATCAGAGGTCTTCAGCTGGTGAAGGCTGCTCACGTTGCAGAGAGCAAGGTCACGGTGATGGGAGGTAAACAGGACGGAGGGGTGAGGGGGAGGCCAGACCATGCTTCTGTCTGGGTGATCTGCATGTGGCAGGAGTGAGGGGCTCTGCTGGGAATCTCCTAACACAAGGATGAGAAGTAAACAACCTCTATTACAGCCAGTGATGGAGAACCTCTCTGGGATGAGGGGAGCAGCCTCACTGTGTGCAGCTCTAGGTCAAACAGCTTATGCAGCAGTCCAGACCAGCATATGTACAGCAACAGCAGATGATTCAGGGGAAATATTTTTGCTGAGAAAACTTCATACAAAGCATAAACCAGATGTTCACAAGTTGGGACAAGAACCTGGCCTCAGCTGATGATGGAAATGAGATCCAGTGTAAAAGATGAACCTTGGGGGCATGACACAACCTTCTCAAAGAAGGTACTTGAGAAAGTCTACGTACATCACCCATACATAGCCGTGATCCTCCTTCACAAGGAAGACTTAAGCCTGTGGGCTTTTGAGGCAAGCTGGCCCCTAAACGTGTGTTCCAATGCTCACAGCCTGCCGTGTAGAAAACTTATGGGGCAGGCAAGCCCTTCCCAGACTCTCCATCCTGTAAGAGATCAGTTCTTGGGGCAAGAGAGAAGTAACGCAGCAAGGCATCATACTACAGGAAACCATCTTTTCTGTGGGCTTTCGGGGTGGCTGGTAACACCAGGGACCAGCCCTTCCTCAGGTGCATCCCAGCAAGCTGGTGAACTCCCCTTTATCAAAGAGCTAGAAGAAGCTCTTCCTTCTCCCATGTCTACTCACATATTCACTGATTCCTCTGCATACTAGGCATTCTCACAATCAGCAGCTGCAGGCACTCATGTGCCACGGTTTCCAGGATATCCCTGCCCAGAGCTGCCCTATTTTCCTTAGCTCTCAGGGGCAGAGTGTGTGCAATACCTCACTGGAGCACCGGCTCCTTGCACCTTTGCCCAGCCCTTCACCTCCCATCATGCCCATGGCAAGCTGCTGCCTGGGACCGTCTCAGTGCTGCGAGTTGGTGTGGCAGCATATCAAGCAGGAGGCTTTGGCTTCCACACAGAATTTGGAGGCAGGTTTTGGAGTAAGTTGCTACACTTTTTGGCGTGAAAGCCATGGCAGCATATGGCCCAATGTTCTCAGTTTAAGTCTGACACTTAACATTATTTAACAGTTTCTGTGTTAGGTGCTTTATAAGGTAAAGGAAATTAACAATTTTCAGCTAATTAGATCACTCAATTGGCTGAACATCCTGGACACCTCTTAGAAAAAAATAGGTTGGCTCAAGCAACGGAAAGGCTAATGCCTCTTCCATTATCACTTATGAGGAGAGGGAAATAGTTGGAAAGGATGTTTTTATTTTAAAAACACAAGTGCAAAAAAACTCAACTATTGGACACTTCAGTAAACACACTTTGCACTCTACCAAAACCTTTCTAGGGATCAGGTGCCAGTTTGTCCACTGCTCCGTGTACTCTGATCCCTTGACTACAACGGCAGCTCTCTGGTGCCGCCATGTTTGGTGCCTTCAGGCTTCCTCTCATGGCTCTTGCTGTGTGAATCTGTTAAGAAACAGATTTTTTTGGAAAGAGAAAAATATGGACAAGGAGTTGAGTGGCTGCTCAACGCACTCTGCTGCCCAATGCCAGCCTCAGTGCCACAGGACAGGGAGCCCACTGCTGTGGGACAGCAGCAACACAGCAGCGCCGAGCCTGGCGTCTGGGAAAAGTGTTAGCCTGAGCTCTCCTCAGAAGAGAAAAATTAGGAAAGAGATAAAGGTTTCTTACTGCATTTACTGTTGCACCGGATTTTTTTCACTCTTTGTGAAAAGCTGGAAAACACGTGGCCCTCAAATGATTTAAGAATGAATTTTAAAAGTGCTTGCTTGAAACAAAGCTGAGATGCCTTATCCTTCATGTGAGGTTTGGGGCACTACTAATCTACCACTGGCTCACTGTTATCTCCTCTGCCACGCTCACAAAAAGGAGGGAGAATGGGCATTGACAGTGGGGCTGCTGAGATGTCTGATAATATCAGGGAAGTGAAAGTGGTAGTGCAGTGAAAATGGATACTATGTGATACATTAGATTTAATCACTTGCATTTCAATTAAGCTTTTCCACAAATAAAGTATGGGAAGTACACTGCAGGCTCCCTGTACAGCAGGAGGCAGCTTGCTGAAGCTCCCAATCCCCTGTCCAGACCCCTGCCCCATCTCGCAGTGCGCAGAAGGCATCTTGCCCCATAGGGTCTCTGTGGGTGCTGCTGTGCTCATGGCTCAGGCAACAAACCTATCCATCACAGGAACACTGCTACGATCTGCTGCAAACGCCATGGCCTCAAAACGCCAGTTTTTAAGCACAAAACTTGGTAACGAGACCTCAGAAGGTTAACACAAAAGACTTTCCATTTTACAATTTATTTAGACTTTTTGCACCTTGCAGTTCAGTTCTCCCCTCTCCCCATACTCAAAAATCATCAATAGCATTTAGCTGGAGAGATGACTATCAAGTCTCCTTTTCTGCCTTACTGATAAATTAGAACGGCATGAGATGTAGAAGCTCCTAATGGAAACTCTGATTGCCCTTAACGTACTGCATTGCCAATGGCACTGCTGCAGAATGGAAAAATCACTAAGGCTCCTCTGGCTTGTGATAGTTGGGGGTTTAGTATATGTTGGGGAATGGAAGGAAGGATCACAGAAAGTTCACACCCAAGAAGGTGTCTCATTCAAAACGTGAAGGAGAAATAAAACTCACGCGCAATAGTCTCACTGTAACTCAGCCCCACGGTGGGGAAACGCAATCTGCTGCCAGAGGCTGCCTACAATGCCGAGTGGCATATTACATACTCTGCTGCCAAACTCTGGCAGGTAGTGCATACAGGAGCCCACAGAACACCTGCCCAGGAAAGTGAGCGCAAGGATGACCACCCAGGTCTGGCCCTGCTGCTCACGGCATGGCCTCCTGCTCACAGCAGCCTGCTGGGATGAGATGTGTGGCTCAGAAGGACCAGGAGGCACAGCCTGCACTGTGAGGAGCAGGGCCTTCACCAACAGGACAGCCTCTGCTCTCACAGCTTAATTCCGTGCCGAGCGGGGCAGGCAGTAACTGCTGGTTAGACTATGGGTCTCTATAGAGGTGCTTTGCAGAGCTTGTCATGTGTAAGGATTTTCTGAAGTTCAGCAGAATTTGGCCTCTAAGATGAATCGTTAACACTGCAGTAGGAGCATCAGTTAAAGTCTTTAGATATATAAGTACATCTTGTAACGTACAAAAACGTCATAACAGCGAGTAAACATCTTTAATTGGCATTGCTTTCTCTTGCTTGCTCTTCCCACCTCTCTGCATTGCAGTCACCTTTGTCTTCCATGCCTGCCCCTGACAAAGCCCCAGCGGTTACCAGAGTGCCCTTTCCCTGCTCGCTTTGTGTGTGCTGGGGCTGGGAGGCAGGGTTGGAAGCAGGTGGCGGTTAATCAGTCTGGCAGGGAAATGGCCAGTCACTGGGGTCCTGTTGGGGGTGGTATGAAGGCAGTAAGCATGCCCTTTGGCATCAGGAGACCTCCTTTCCTCTCTCCCATGACAGAGGGTAGGGGCTGGGGAAGGAAATTGTGCATAGTTTGTGGAAATTGTGCACGGCCTCAGCCAGGTTGCGGGCACCCAACTATGAGCTCCAGTGCTGGGCTCACCTGGGGTCGGTCAGCTTTGTGAGCTGGGAGACAAAGTCCTCAATCCTAATGGACTGAGCTCCCTCTCATTTGACTCCTCTTTAGCCATGTATGAGATAAGCCATTCGGCTTTTCTCTGAACACTGATACTCAGCAGTCAAAGGGCTTTTCTTTTCAGTGTTGATTTCCCCTCTCTACCACTAAAAAGTTTCTAAAGTTGTAGACTACTGCGTTAAACACATTTATGTGTCTGCACCACTGTAGTCACCTAAGTCCCCTAGGTCTTTCTGCTCCCTGCTCTGCTGCTCTCCACATAGCCTCCCCATTACATGCAGAAGCAACTTCCAGGCCACATCCCTGAGCGGTTCTGGACTACTGCGCAGCTACAGATCTTTCTGAAGCACGTTTCTACCTGTGCCTTGAAAATGTGTCCCCTGGGGGCCAGTCCCTGAGTCCCTCCGATGGCACAGTGAAATGAGGCGGCAGCAGGCTGCGTAACTTCCCCCTCTGCAGATAAGAAGGATGAACCTTGCCCCTTCCAGATCTACAGGGAGAAGTCATCTCTGATATGCTGATTACCTTCCGCCGGCCCTTCTGGCTGTCCCTCTTCCTCTCACCCGCCCACGCTCCCATCAGGAAGATGCAGGGCTCTTTCTCTGCACAGTGCCAAGTGATGGGCTCTGTGTAACTACGGGAGAGATCCAGGACTTTTAAAGACTCCCTCCCTCTTGGACTGAAAGGCATTTCTTAACTTCAGTCTTTGTGTTCCTATCGTCACTTCAGTATGATGCTGAGCCGTGGCTCCCAGCTTCTCCCCATCTTGTGCAGGTGACAGCCACACACTCCCCACAGACCTCTGCAATATTCTGCTGTTGCTTCCTCACAGACTCAATATTTCGCTCTTACAGATTTAACCATCTTTTAAAATAGTGTCTCCATTGCACTGGGCTGGAAAATAGCGCAGGTTGTGATGCTGCTAAATCTCTCCCATGGTTTCCAAAAGTTATGCAAAATCATTCATATTACGAGAACTTCACTCTCGTCTGTTTTAAAACACGTTGAAGATATCAAGCAAGCAGTGTTCTGCTTGAAGGTGACCTATTCAAAGTCCTACAGGATGGGCAATCCTATCTGTATGACTTCTGTTAAAGTCAGTCACACAGCCCAGACCCCACACTGTGAGACGATATCAGCTGGGACCTCCTCTTTTGGCAATAGCCCCTTACAAAAATAAAAACAACACCTCCCTCCACCCCACAGCCATGGACAGGATGGCTCTGTGGCTCCAGATCCAGGCCTGCATTCAATTTTTTTTTTTTGTTTTAAAACAAACAAATTGAACTTTCTTTTTTCATTCAATTGACATTTAACAAATATTCACACACTTGACTGTATGCAACAAAAGACAGCTCTTCAGTTGGCATGGATTAATTAGCTCCAATGACTGTTGGAGCTGATTTACACCAAAACTTGAGAATCCAGCCCAGAATTTAACTCAGTGTCATGGAGAAAAAGTGTGAGGTGGGTGGGATGGGGATGGAAAAATCTTGTGAAGCTAGCAGCTAACCCACAATTTCAGATCTCTCTGGTATGACAGTTACATAGAAGAGCTTCGATAAAGTTTAGAAGATCAAACATTTTCCTCAATTTTCACAGTACAAAACGTTCTATGCCCTTTCATGTAAAAAAGGAGCGAGAACACACAGCATATAAGAAATGTCGGTCGATAAGGTCTTGCGAACACCCTCTTCTTTCACTGCTTCCCCAGAAGTTCTGAATGAGAAATTTAGCTGTATTGTCTTCAAGAAAGGAAGAAAGTCTAGAAAAGCATGTGCGACTTGCATGCTACCCATTACCACAACCAGGATTTACCAGCTGGTAAGAAAAATAATGTTGGGTTGTTTGTTTTTTTCTTTTTTTATCAAACGCCAAGTTTTAAAATGTTCCTACTCACTGAAACTGCATAGGCTCACATATTCTTTCTGTGTAGGATGAATTAAAAAGGATTTAAGCTCAGGGGGATAAGACTTTATGCTAGCAAGGGATAACGTGGGTTAAAATTCACCTTGCTTCTCACTCCTCATCCAGGATGGATTTTTGGAGAATGACAGACATCTGGAAATCAGTTTTGCATAGAAAAATAGAAAACAGGGAAGAACTAGGAAGATGAATAAAGGCTCATCACAGACACAAAAGAACAGAGCAAAAAGAAGCTTGGATTTGGGTATTCTTGTCTGGCAAGGAGGCAGGCAGTAAGGCTAATGAAGCATTTGCGATATGGGACGTATGCCAGCGTAACAAAGAAGATGTGCATCAGCTCTGCAGATGTGCCAAAGCCCCCAGAGCAAAATAATGACATAATCACCATCAGTGTCACAGACCAGACTGTACACAAGGTGACATGGGAGAGAATAAATAAGAGTCTTTAGAGGCCTGCAGTACACACACGGGAAGGAACAGCCATTCCTCACAACTGCCACAAGAGAGTGGCGAGAGGTTGGGGATAATGTGTGCAGCTAGCAAAAGAAATCTTGAATTGTGCAAGGCTAGCGCACGATAAATTGGTGCTTTTCTCCATCTCCAGTTGACGTTTCAATTCCCACTACCCCTTGTTGAATGCAAAATGAAATGACAAGTAGGAATCGGAAGACTTTGCCAAGTTTTGTTTTGTTTTTGTCAGGGTTTTTTGGGAAAGGGGTCATTTTGTTTGAGAAGAGGATGGGGCAGGAAGGATGAACACCAGTAAATAATTGTTAAAAAAAAAAAAAAAAAAAAAAAAAAAAAAAAAACCTTTAGAAAAAAGTACCTAAACAGGTATTCATATTTAGAAAAAAAAAAAAAAAAAACACAACGAAAAACCAGACAAAAAGCCTCACCCAAGCAAAGCACAGCACACTGCCGCTCCATGCGCTCACAGGCTCACGCACAGAAACCCTGCACTATTCAGCTGGAACAATCCTAGTATTCCCCCAAAGCAAAATTAGAAACAAACAAGGATGGGTTTGGCTTTTTTTTGGTGGTTGTGCATTCTGGTTTACTGTTATCCAGGAACGAAAGCAGGAAAAATCCCACTAAAATATTTTTCCACGCTAAAAGACAAGATTACTATTTTATTGATCAGTAATAAAACACCGCTTAGGGCAATTTAGTACTTAACATGTTATTTGCGGTGGGGAGTAATCTGAAAAGCTCTGAGTAGCCTTAAATCGTTTCCCAACAGCTCTCCCTGCGTAAAAGCAGGCGTTTGCCTCGGTACAGCTGTGCGACTCGGCGGCACGTTTTTTTGCAGGACTTTTTGCCTGTTTTTAGAGGGAGCATCTGTTTGCTAAAGCAGAGCAGCCCGCCCTTCGCCACGGGCCTGCCTGGGCAAACGGTGACAGAGGAGGGGACTCGCTGCAGGCGCCACCAGGACGCTGGCAGAAGGAACATTCAGGCACGTAATGGTTTGCAGGATCGGGCCCTCCAAGAGGAGCTCAGAAGAACAAAGCACTTGGCTTCACCAGTGTCCCTTTTCATTGCTTCTAATGAAAGATTCATAAGAATAACTTTAATTTTTTATGATCTTTTTTTGCATTACTGTATTAGCTGCATCTACTTTGTATGCAGTTTCTTCTTAAATACAGAAAACCTGTTTCCAAATGCCAGGCCTAATAACTTAATCGTGCAATAATTGATCTCGATTGTTGAGCAGTCCTTCTTAGCATTAAGGAAGTGAGATGGAGCCCAGAAAATGTTCTACGTGGTTACCCCTTTTCATGGCAAAGTGATGCATTTATGAATGTAGGGAAAGGTCCAAAGTGGAGTCCTATTTTAATTTTTTTAAGTTTAAAAAAATTATTAAAACCTCCCTAATTTGCTAGTAAAACTGCTCAGTGGAAAGAATGATTGTATTTGTCTTTTTCGGCTTCGCCCAATTAATTGGAGCAGTAACATAACGATTGTTAATAAACAGCCCTAATTTGACCGTACTTCTTGCATATCTACTAACCGTGTTGCATCTTTGGTTAGCGTACCATCAGGGGAAACAAGGAAGCACGTATATAATTTTGTCCTGTTTCATGTGAAGTTTAATAATTACGCCACAGAGGAGTCTAAATGAATCGCAGAAGGTGCAACAATATTAATAATCTGTTTAGCAAACTCTGGCTTCTTTGCACTTTGATGTTACGAGCAGAGGCAGGATGAACCCTGGCAGTTTTTTTCGATTGTCAAGTGTTTGTTTCTGTTACAGCTTACACCCATGTTTTCTTTTATGCTTTTTCTACCGTGCCCCCTTCTTCCTCCTAAGATAAAAAAAAAAACAACAAAACCAAACAAAAGCGCAGAACAACTTGACAGACAAACCAACGCTTATTTGGCACATTTTGATCAAAGAGGACTGATCGAATTTTTCATTTATTTACCGAAGTTTCACAGCAGCCCTTCTTCATAACGACTGCAGCGTTGCCATCTTTTTTTTTCCCTCCGCATAAAAGAGAAGGGGTTCTGAGAAAGTTTTCAATTAGCTAAATAGGTCTGTGTAATCCAGATGAAATAAACACGCCCGTTTGAAAAGGTTGTTAGAACTTTTGCAGCCATTTAATCCATAGATGGCTGAACACAATGATACCTTCCGCAGACAGCACCGCCACCACCAGCAGCTGTTAGAAGAGAGCTTGCTCCCTGCTCCTATTGATAACCCTTTGTGGAACGAAGAAAAAGAGCTGAGGGAAGGAGAACTGAATGTCAGACAATAGACATCGCTACACACACTGTCTCTGAACTTTCCTCATCTCTGAAGGACAATTAATTATGAAGGCCTTTGGGGTAGGTCGAAGCAAGGGAAAACCTACTGCTGGCCCAGCACTCCAGCCGCTATCTCTGTGTTTGTTAAATGGTCGTGCCTGTTGGGGAACCAGAGTAGCAGCCACCAAAATAGCCAATAGATCATTTAGGAAAAAGAGAGCAAAAGATTTTTTTTTTTTTATGTGTGCCTGTCCTTGTATAATTCTATTCTCACTGTGAAATCATCCATACACAAAACACAAGGACAATTTTTTTTTTTTTTTCAGAAGAGCCACAGGGTAGGTTACAGTCAGAAACGGCCTCTCAGTGGTGTGTTAAAAAGGATGGTCTTTTCACCAAATCATTTCACAGAGGCAAAACAGACAAACACAAAGAGTTGAGACTTTTTCTCCTACATTAAATAGAGTAACTGATAAGGTCAGACATATGATACCTAAAGACATGAATCTGTGAACTCTTGAAGTCAAAGGACTTCTCTGTGCAAAGGAACAATCTTTCAAAGGAAATAGATCATAGAACTCCACTGAATCCCCTTTAAACTTTATGAAGCAGGAGGAGAAAAAGCTCTAAGTAGGGAAGCTTGACAGAAGAGCCTTGAACTATTTTCTGAAGGAAAGATGAGACCCTCCCTAGGCTGCCACAAAACATCTTTTTTTTTCTAAAGGCTCTTCTGAACTTTGATATGTGCCAAGACACCGCTATTGAAAGCTGTATAATTATGTGCTATAGCCACTGTAGAAAATGCTTTGTTCACCACAACAAAGAACAATAAGCAAAGTAAAGTGACATTACACTGTATCTTTTTCTTTAAGAATGTTGAGAAAGGTCACGGTACGTTATAACTAATAAAGCTGTTGAGTAAGGAAGTTTAAAGTTGATCTTGCTGTGCTTAAATGTAACCCAATGACAAAAAGGCAGAGGGAACTAAAATTGTAATGACATTAAAAAATAGATCATATATCAATGTGCCAACTTCATTATACAAACACCTTGAATCCAGAGGACACAAACATAAAAAACGAGCGTAGTCCTGCAACAGTATTCCTCCTGTGATTCCCTCCTAATAGCTTCCAACTACAAGCTGCAGTTCCACCAACTGCAGAAACTGATTAAGCAGCATTAATTGATACGTGCGTGGCACGATCCCGCTACTGAAAGCCATGGCTCTTCTTACTTAATTTACAAATGGGCTCCAATTCCTACGCAGTTTTCAAGGAAAGCTTTGCTGTTTCACAAGAGAGCCTCTTCGAAATTTAGAAAACAAAGCAAAACAACACAAAAGAAAAAAAGACCTGCGGGCATCAATTAAATTTCCTGACAGCAAGATTTTTAAGTGAGAAAGAAGTTCCATATAGAGACGACATCTCATTTTTTTCTTTAGAGGTATCAGGACAATTATGTTTGCTATTCTTAAACTGCAGATTCAGCTTTATTCTCCTTGCTGCAGACTGCAAGAGAGAAGCATTCCGACTTTTTCTTTAAGAATGTGGAGAACGATGTTGAAACGCTACAACAATAAAGCCCCTGAATGAGGAAGTATACAGCTGAGGAAAAAAATGCAAGGAGTGTAATACTAAAATAAACAACTGTCCCATTAGCCTGTGCCCACTTCTGGTCCCATTACAAGTGCCCAGATTGCTGCTGCAGTTTGTAGAGGAAGAGCATGCAAGCTCAGAGATGGAAGTTAGCAGTTATTGACTTGATTTTCACTTCTCTTGAGACCACTTTACACTGCTTGAGTTGTGTAAAGGAGCATTAGGGTGGTTATAAATTCTCCTTTATAGTGCCTTCATAAAGCAAAAACAGGCATACGAGGCCTCAGTTTAGACAAGAATCAAGTTGGAAGGCTTTAACTCTCCTTCTGATGAGTGCCAGTTCAGATTGAGATGAATCCTGCAGATGCAACTGGGAAAGGACACTTGAGAACGGGGTTGGACCAGATGATCTCCAGAGGTCCCTTCCAACCTCAAACATTCTGTTTGATTGTGTGCGTGTGACACAGGTTCTTAAAATAGTCACAAGTGGCCAGAATTTTCAGTAATTTGGGATGTCTTAATTTTTGGATGCAGAACTGGGCACACATCATTGTCAGAAAATGGACCATCGAGGACTGCCTGACAAAGTGGCTCTCATTAACAGATCTCCAGTTGAGCATCCCAAAATGGAACTGGCCTAAAACCATCATCACTTCTGAAAATGTTGGCAGCCAATGTTCCTCTCAAGGGTTTGCAGGGCACTTATGTGACAGGGTTATTACTTGGACTTTATAGGTGGTGGTGGTTGAATTGTTTTACATCATCTCACTGACGTTTATGGGACTAACTCAAAGTGCATTAAGTATGTTCTGCTAAGACAGGAGCACAACTGGCCTTAATGAGGTTCTTCCCCACCAGCATGTCTCTCCCCTGCCAAAAGCAGAGCAAACTCCCTAAAAATGGTCTCCCCTCTTCTAGATGATGACGTGTGCCAGGACCAAGAGACAGTTTCCATGTCAGGCCTCATCGTGCATGGCCTCGTTCTTTTTTGTGAAAATAGCATCACTTGGCAGATGTTTTGCTATCATGATCAATCTCAATAACCACATCTGCAAAAGCAGGTACACTCCATGCAACAGCGGGCTCACAGCTGGCAGCTACGCAGAGGAGCATGGTGAGTGCACAGAGCAGGTGGGAGGGCATCGAGCAAAATGCCAGGCATAGGGGGACTGAGCCTAGGACTTCAGAGCTGGGGCTGACTTGTTCAACGAGCACAAGAAAAAGAACTGGAGTATTTTGCAGGGATGTTAATACATGGAAAATGACAGTAACTACAAAAAACATCAGGGACCAAGAGTGATGGAGGAGCAGGAGCCAAAGCAAGGCTGAAATCCAGCTGTTGTTTTCAGGCCAATTTCTTTTGCTTGTTTTAAGTAAATAAATAATTTTCTAACCATATTTTTACTTAAAGTTACAGCACGGTGTCTCCCTTGCTTGAAACCATTTTGTTGCAGTCATAACTGTGAGCTCTGATGATATCTTTTAAGAAAGATTTTCTAAGAGAGCTGCAAAACCATTTAGGACTCTGTGATTCTGTGATTTTTTTTTCTTGTGATGCATAGCAACAATACCTGACTTTAATTATTGCAGCTGTCATTCAAGAGCCTATGGCAACATCATAGATGAGACAGATATCAAGTGGCACAGCAAGCTGTGCCCTCTTTCTGACCAACTTCGGCACTTGTGCTGGGACACTGACATTTGTGGCTTTCATTCACCAGGACAAGCCACCTTCTCCCTCCCTGGCAGAACTGCCCCAGAACAGAGAATCATCTTCATTTTTCACAGAAAAAAAAAAAAAAAAGTTGTTTTTCTACCTTTCAAAACTTGGTTTCGAATTATTGTGTGCAGCTACATTCAGCACTGATTTTTCCAGCAAACCCCATAGCAAGAAAGAGAAACATGGATGCAGCTTCACACGTGTACACATATGTGTGCACACAAACACAGGCAGAGCTGTGTGGCAGGAGGAGGCGGTGTATCTGGCCCTGGCTCACAGCCATGAGGGTACAATGGCAAGGCTAAAAACGATAGGACATGTGGTTTGTTAAACATCTTATTTGACTTTGCTTAGAGCTGTCAGTTTCAGTGCATGG
Source organism: Numida meleagris (assembly GCF_002078875.1). Taxonomy (NCBI): domain Eukaryota; kingdom Metazoa; phylum Chordata; class Aves; order Galliformes; family Numididae; genus Numida; species Numida meleagris. Next base: position 21,147,709 of record NC_034411.1, read on the forward strand.
GGAAAGAAACACAGTGTCACAGATTCCTAAGTAAATCAATGGCACAGCTAGATACAGACCAAATGCACATTTTAGCTTTATCATTTTTTTCCTAGTCATCATTTTAGGCATATTAAAGTATATACATGAATTTCGCCCAAGAAGAGACAAGGAGAATGGTTTAGGAAGGGTAGGGTAAGAGATTTAAGAGAAACAGCCTATCAGACTAATCAGAAAATCAGCAATGCATCACCGAAGTATGGGAGGAAGGAACTTTGGTGACACTAAATATGGCAAATGCTCAGTTTGCTAAATCCCTTTGGATCCAGTTTCAACATTACAGTACTCGTCATTTTTGCTTTGCAGCTTGTGGGGGAGGGGCTAGGCATTTATTGGCAAAAGTTACATAGGCTACACTAAAAACTGCACCGTACAGTTTAATGATCTCGTAACTGCTGTATTTTCACTGCAAAACCAAGAATTGAACCTCCGAGAAATTCTCATTATCTGAGATAACACAGAAGAGGCTTTGTGAAAGGATCTGCAAGTCACTGCCATTTGTAAGATGTCTGAAGGCCACTTCCTCCAGTATTGGGAAAAGAAGCAAGGGGCTCCTTTCCCACCAACAGCTAGACCCATTTGCCAAGGAGGCAGCCACCACTGGCAGCGCTAAACAAATTAGACTTGCATTTCCTTATCTTCCTGAAAACACCTATATGATCCCCATGCTTCTTCACTGAAGCTATCTCTTGACATTAACATTGGAAGAAATGTTCTGAAAAGCAGAAACAAGTATCTGAAATTGTAAAGGACCAAGAATTTTTGAGAGCAAAGAGCATTTCAATCTATGTTCTGCAAATGGGATTACAGTTACAACGAAAAGAAGAAAAGCCTGAGGGAGTTTAAGCACATTTTGACAGAAGAAAAGCTGGCAACTCTTATCCCTTTGCATGTTTCCCTTTCTTTTCCTGCACCTCCCTGTTAGATCTTGGCATATACAGAGCCAGGCCTTATCGCTTCAGGTGCTGGGGCATAAATCTGATATTGCCAGCTGTGGCAAATGGCACATACACAGGGAACATCCTCTGCATCCCTTTCTTCGCCTGTCCTGCCAATGCAACTTCTCTCCTACAAGAGGCTGAGCTCATTAAGCCCTTGCTTAGAGCCTTTTTGCATTACTTGACCTTAGGTGCTGTAAAAATGGGCCCTGCTAAAAAAAAAGCCAGGAGGATTTTAGGCGGGAATCTACCCGCCAAATGCTGACAAACGTCACTTCTGCTACAGGACAGGGCTCATTATGGAACTCACCAATGAGTGACAGGTGCAGGCAAAACTCAACAATAACAAAATGAGCACCACCACCACTTTCCCACTGCCCCTGTCCATGAGCTGGGATTCCCAGAGCTTCCCCTCACGTGTTCACACCCACGGTCACCTGAAGGCCTGCACCATGCACACTGCTGCCCTCCACCATGGCCTTCATTAAAGCCACCACAGTGTTACGAGGGGAAACTGAGCACATTTAGCTCAAGCAATCGTTTTATTCTGGGCAGCCTCCTCTGGGTGTCCCCATATGAGCGGGGATTGGACCAGATGGCCTCCAGAGTCCCCTGCCAGCCTGCAATGCTGTGGTGTGGTTGATAGCTCAATGAAGGAGCCCTGAAAGAGCCACAGGGTGACTGCTCTCTCTACAGTCCCAAAACTTCAAACTTCAAAAATACTAAGAAACTTATTCAGAAAGTGAAAACTTTCATCCCTTGCCAAGCCCTGGGAGGCCTAAGTCTCCAACAACCACAGCTAACGTGACAAATTAGCGCGCTGGGAGATGCAGACAGCCCTTCCCACCACTGGAAGATGCCACCATGAAGTGCTGCCTGCCCCGCCGCGCAACCCACGCGCACAGAAACGAAGACGAGTGCCTACCTCAAAGTCATTCGCTTTATTGTAGTGCATGTTCAGGGCCCTGTACAGCTCACAGTCTCTGGTTATAGACAGCTCCTCCGTGCTCGTGACCCCGTCGTTGATGGCTTGCCGCGCGTACTTCTCCATCTGAATGTAGTAAAACTCACGGAAATTGCTAAACCACTTGATGAGCTGAGAGGTAATGCATCTGTTGAACTGTTGAATTTAAACAGTAAGAAGGGTAAGAGCAGTGACATTCTTTCCCCCAGGCTTGCTCCTTTCACAAAGCACACAGCCCGCCCCTTCCCTCCACCTCCTAAGCCCATGTGCCTGTGCTTCCAGTGCGGGGGAAGGAGGCAGCGGGTGAATGGTGCGAGTCTCTGGTGAGGGGAAAACATGCGTGGCCAAAATTCCCAGACAAGTAACTAAAGGGTAACTAAAGGCGCTGCATCCAGCCCCCCTCCAAATCCTGACAGGATTTGTTACCGCTGTGCCGTCCCTTCCCCCAGCAGCCCGCCCTGCTCTCGCAATTAAA
>NC_034411.1:21152624-21172588 GCF_002078875.1 Numida meleagris
GCAATTCTTCTTTGCTTTCCGTCTCTTGCAGGTGACTAAGACGATGGAAATATTACTACTTTAGAAAGTTATAATTTAAAAAAAAAGTCCATTTTCAGTCTCAAATTTCATTCCTGCTTAAAAAATTACAGAATTTCACAGCGCTACAGATCTTGTGTTTGGTCACAACATTTTTGAGTTATTGCCATCCTGGGGTGGGGGGGGAGGAAGAAGAACAATTTTTTTTAGTTTCAAGGCAGCTCTATGCTTTCCATGAGGGCCTGGCCCTCGTATTCAAATTGTTCCCAAGCTTTACTCACATATTTAAATTTCTGAAATAAATCGCCACCTTAATACAGTTCCCTTTCATTTTTAAGGGCAATTAGTAATGAAATTAAATACGATCGCTTCAAGTATGACACGGTGTGCATTCAGCTTTATTAATATAGCCACGATCCTCAGAGCCAAACATTTGGCCAAGGAATGGAAATGTCTCATTAGGGTACCTATTTACATATGTGTTTTCAGCTCACGGACGAGAGCATTCCAGTGGCAAGCAGCAGCCTCGTCAGTCCTGCTCAGGGACACCTGCTTAAACCACAAGGATGCGCTGGCTCCAGCTAAGCAAAATTACCTTCTTTTGCTTCCGCAAGTGGGAGCGGTGAAGCTAATGGGGCTGCACGTGGGCAAAAGGGGGAGCAGCATCTGGCTTGAGGAACACCGCACATGCCAAGCACTATGAAATGTTCAGAGGCATGGAAAATAAAACCAAGGAAAGCTGAATGTGTCTAGCATCTGCACCCCACTCCATGGTGGTGCTGGCTCTGCCTGGCTGCCATGTCTGGCCAGGGAAGCGGTGGCTCTTTCTTGTGGGCAAATGACCCCTGGCCCCATGGGCAGTACCAGGGCTGCTTCTGGGGCTACAGAAATACGAGGTGGCACAAAAGTAAATGACTATTTTGTCAGAAAACAAAGCCACCCCATGTGCGTGCAGGCACACAGGCATTTACCTTCTTAAAAAGAGGGAAAAAAGCAGCAGTGACATAAAAAAAGGCCCACACCTCCATGTGTAGGCTGTGCTAAGGTTCACGCAGTACAGAACCAATGTGGGATCAGCACTAGGAGCACTCCCTCTGATTTGCCCATCCCAGGTGGATCCACTCCACTGCACCATGACACAGCTTTGGCTTTTTGTGTGCATGTGTTCAATGGTGGATGCCCCATCCCTGGAGACGCTCAAGGTCAGGCTGGATGGGGCTCTGAGCAACCTGACTGAGCTGTAGATGTCCCTGTTTGTTGCAGGGGAGTTGGGCTAGATGGCCTTTTAGGGTCCCTTCCAACTCAAAATGATTCTGTGATTCCTGACTGGCCATTTAGTGTAAGCAGGGCCTGTACTGCTCTCCCCCTCCCTCTATGAATGCTGGGTGCACAGCATCAAATGCCAGGAACCTCCGCAAGAGCAGCGCTCTGCAGGGCACAAGAGCATGCCATGGTGCAGGGAGAATAAAGGAAAAACTGCCAGCAAATTTCACCAGAGGGAACTGGTCAGCAGAAACTGGGCCAAGTTCACAAACCTGTGGAATAATCCATGCCTAAGACTGGGGGGGAAAAAAAAAAAAAAAACCAAAAAAAAAAAAAAAACCAACCCATAACCCAAAAGTGATTAAAAGAAGGATTTTGGTAATTCGCTGGGGGGGCAATTTAACAAACTAATTTAAGCTAATGTAATGTTTATAAAGTTACTTAGATAATGATACCATGTATACCATTATAATCATTAAAACCCAATCTATGTTAAAAAAAAAACTTAGATGATTAACACAAAATCAAGTTGATGTGAAGGAACAATTACTTTTAGAAAAAAAATCAGGAGGTCCTAATATTCTGTAGAATGAGGGAGGATGCAGCTGTATGTCGACAGCTTTCATATCCTCATTTGAATAATGTGGCCTGAATCTGTCACTTTATTCATCCTCCTTATGCTCAGTGTACTCTGCATCAACAACAAATTAAGTTGTAAATAAGAGACAATCATCACTTTTGTTTTTAAGCAGCTTCTGCATGGAGAATTTCAATGTACTGTTTCTTTTTGACGGAAAGAAAGGGATTCTGCACTGTGCTTATGTAAGCACAAATATGAGGAAACCAACTGAAATGAAACAATAAGGGAACACTTCAGAACTGCTCCAAAATGTTCTTGGAAGCACATTTCTACCACCACAAATCTCTTTTTTGATAGGATAGGCATAAAGGAAATTGTTTAGTTTACCATAACAATTATTCTTACTTTGCTCTCAAGTGTTAATGCCTTTTTTTTTTTTTTTTTTTTTTTCCAATTTCCAGTCCTCCAACCTCCCCTTTCCACAGCCAGGTACAGGCAGGGCATAACCTCAGGGGAAGGAAGAAGTCAGCTACAGCTTTGCACACTCAGAAATCCCGCTGACCTCTGAGAACACCAAACTTCTTCGTGACCAAACAAAGCATGCAGTAAGAAGGTGGAGGGGAAGAGATTTTCTTACCTTTACATCTGAGAAGTAGGTTTTCAGCATATTGGAACTTGGGTACCGAGTGTAAAAGAACATGAGCTTGGCCTTTTTCAAGTGGTTCGGCGACAAGCCTTCCTGCATGTAGGATTGGACTGGTAAAGGAAAACGCTTGGCTTGAGAAGGCTGCTTCTGAGCGTGCCCCATGCACACACTGCACCCCCAGCCTGCAGGAGACATTACCAACACCAAAACGGCCATGCTGTGATTTTCTGCAAATGGCAAAATGAAGGATGAGGAGACACACAACCCAAACCTTCTATTTCCTATCAGTTTTGTTGCGGGGTTTCAGGAATTCTGCAAGTTTACAGCTTGTGTACCATATGTATGTTCACTTGTTGCTAAGGAAACACGTGCCGCACAGAACTTATCAGGAGCTTTTTCTCCCTCTCCTCTGCAAGTCCAGCCCAAGTTTCGTTTCCCCTCAGCACTGCACTGCATGCACCGAGTGAACTGAACGCATGTGCTATGCACAGGGCACTCCAGCCCTTGGAGCAATGCCTCCTGCAGGCAGCATGTTTCACCTGCTCTGCTCCCATCTCAGCATCCTGAGCCGCTCCCTCTAATCCCGTTACAGCACTGCCTCAATAATCAAAGCCAAATTTTCCAAGAGGCAGAGCCCCTCTGACCTATGTTGTCGCCTTCTGGTTGAGCCGGTTAACTCCTCCTCGGAGGAAGCTGCATTTGGGGCTCCACGATCGATGGACGCGGGCTAGCGGATCAATAAATGGCCACTTACCCTATAAGGAAACATCATTACATTTTAGATCTGTAAACAGAAGCAACGAAAACAGTTCCCGAGGGAATGCGAAGCTAACCATAACCATCTCGGCTTGCTGATTTTCTCCCGGCTCCTTGGCTCTCTTTTGTGCGCTGTGCGCGAGGACGGCTCTGGTCACATCTGCGCCGCAGGCTGGCCCTGCCATTTCCTCAGCAAATTAATGGCTTTATAATTTATCAGAAATGAAGATGCACGTGGAGAAAATGAGTGTGGCCCCCACAAGGTCAATTAAGGGTTCTTCCCAGAAGCTTCTCCGAGGTCTGTTTCTCCCAAACTCAACTGCTGGAAACCTCACTCCTTTCACACCTGACGGAGGGAGAAGCTCGGCCCGGTCTCCAGTCACACTGCAGCCTCTCTGCCCTCGCTTTGGGGCCGGGAGCATGCTGGCACCGGGCTTCTCCAGCACCGGGAACTCGGGCGCAGTGTTACAGCAGGCTACTGCCTATTAGCCGTGCTTTTTCAATAAAAAACCCTTTTCTCTAATTCGTGAAATCAGCAGAGCCCCTCTCCTTTATTCCAGTTATAAAATAAGATTCATTTTCAGACTGAAAAAAAAATGTGGCATTAAAAAAAAAGTCATCAATAACATTAGTTTAAAAACCTCTTGTTATCTGAAGTAGAAGGAGAACGGCTGAGCTGAACTTGCATGTTGTTTTAGATGCTCGCTGATTACAAAGAAGATAATTTATGACTGACATACTTCTTGTGCCAAGAGAAGAGTTGAAAGAACCTCCAGTTACCTCCATTAGACTGATAGAGAAGTCTAAAAGAGCATTACACTCTGCAGTGCCATCTGTCAAAATACGTAAGTGAAATAATAGTAGCAAGCTGTCACCTATTGCTTAGTGATAAGGGTTTTAGACAAATCAAAACTTCTACACCAGAAACCCACTTTGTTATGTGATCGTTTCAGGGGAGAGGAGGTCTGAGGGGGAACTTCAAAAAGTAAAAGAAATAAAAACCCTAAGCCTCCTTAATTTGTGATTCCTTGGTCGCCGCCGACATGCTAATATCGGGTTCGGCACACATTTTCTTTCAGTGCGAGCTAAAGGATGGACTTAAACTTTCGGGAAAAAAAGCTCTCCTATTTGCTGGATTTAAGCATATTAGGCAGTTGCCTAAGCATTTTGATTCCTTCTGCATTTAGGATTTTTAAATATTTTCTGCCCTAATGCCAGGGGATATTGATATTGAATGAAACACGTATTAAAAGATGTTCTAAGACTCAAATTCCCAGAAATCCATTTTCTATTAAAATTATACTTGTTCTTAAGCACTTGGCAGCCTTAAAGCTGTTTCGAATATGCAACCAATCTGTGTATCTTGATCCTAAGGTTAACGCTGCACTGCGATAAAAGATCTGATCTGTAATAATCTAGCAAAAAATAGTTAATGACAGACTTAAGAGCAAAGAATTAGATAACCCATTGCTATTTCAGAAAAAAAAAAAAACTGAACTGACCAATTGCTTAATTTCCTTTTTAAGTGCTTGGGCTGAAAAGCAACTGTTCTTCCAAGAAAGCACTAGCTGTTTCCAGGATACTTACACACGCACAATGACTCATGATGAAATAGATTCAGTAAACATACAGCTGTACTGAACACGAGCTAAGCCCCATTCAAGGCCAGGAAAGAAAACGAGCACAAATAAATATTAAGGAGGTAAAGGGAGGAGGGGTGCCGAATGGAACGCAAACAAGCTCCGTCCCAGCAGCTCGTGTGGCTTGCCTCAATTCTCCCAGCTATAGCTTTGTGAAGACAGATGACATTCAATTCTATGGGTAATGCAAAATAGACAATAACTGCTGAAACTTGAGCCAGCTGCCAGGTGTAAAAAAAAAAAAAAAAAAAAAAAGAGGAAGGAAAAAAAAAGGAGAGAAAGAAAAGTTGATAAATCCATAAATTAATGAAAGACATCTGCTCAGGAGCATAAAAGATCAGAGGAACAGTGTACTGCAGCTGAACCTAAAGCAGTGTTCAAACAACCTGAGAGCTCAGAGCCGTGCTTTCCCGGTGCCATGCCGCCTCACCTCACCCGGCAGCAGCAAAAAGGCAAAACATTAAGAAATGGGAAGAGAAAGACCGGGAATGAAGCCTAGATGCACTCCTGTGTGTGTTAACCGGGAAAGCTGAAAGGTAGCGTTTGGCTCGTTTGCACTCTAACCCTACCGGAAAGCTCTCTCCCCTTTTGCAAAAATATTTTTCAGTGGGGATTTCTTTCACTTCTGTTCCCCTCAGCCTGAGCTCCCAGAAACACCCCAGCAGGCTGCTCTAGCGCTGAGCTGAAGGAAAAGAGGCAAGAAAGGGCTGTAGCAGGTAGGAAATCTGCACTGGCAAAGCTAAGCTGCTCCTTCAGTTACACCTCAGCTGCTTTTAAAAAGCTCCAAATCGCTGTATCTCAGAGCATCTTCGAGACCCTCCGAAGCACAGGCCAGCTGAATGAGCTCCCCCGTTGCCCAGGTCTTACCAGCAGCACCGAGCTAACCAGCTTGCTGTACAATTGTTGTTTTTTTTTGTTGTTGTTGTTTTTTTAAGTTTAATTAGTTTAATTCTAGTCAGATGTAATAACTCCTCATTTTGAAATGTTGTAATTCGCTAATTACAGCTTTCACATATTGGGACTGTGAAACTCATTCCAGTTGGATGGGAATTCTGCTTAAAAATAAATAAATTGCAGAAAGTTTCACTCGTGTCCAGACCCTCCCATCAGGGAGAGCGCACCCAACTCCTTCACCTTTCCCGATGTCTCAGCAGCACACAGGCTGCTGTTGTGCTGCAGTTTTGGTCTATGCAAATGTTTGGGGACTGAACAAGGCTATTTTTCTTGAGATGCAAAGAGGATGCATGACAAAGGAAGACCATGCAGAAAAACAATTGGCTGTCTGTTTCTTTCGGAATTTGAATAAAACTTAATATTTGATTAAACAGATTAGTTTGCAAAGATATAGACTGCATTCAGGACCAAGACGGGAATTCATGCTGCAGGTGCATCTTATCTTGTTCAGCAACATACGCAAACATTAACCGTTTCCTTCTGCAATTCAGCAAAGAATGATCAGACGCGTTTTACAGGCGTTGGTTAAAAGAGACAAACAAAAAGCGGGCTGGTGCGGCGCGTTAGCCTACCACTAAAACCTGAACTTGGCTCTATCCACTCGTCTTATGTTCTCATCCTGCCTGTATTGTCCAGGAAAACAGATGTTGCTTTCTGCAGGGAAGAAAGATCTGCTTCTCCGAAGAAATATACTCCTTGTGTGTGCACACTCAACCATGTAAAATAAAAGCACCGCAACAGAACCTACCACAAACAAACCAACGTCCGTACCGCGCCTTTCCCCGGAAACTGCAGGCTACCTGGGCAAGCGAGCTGCAACTGGAAAACAACAGCAACATCCCCGAGCTGAACTGTGCGCCAGAGCACACATCGTGTACAAATGCTCTTCAGTAAATCTGTTTTTCCTAGCAGCTTAGCACGCAAACCCTGGCCAGACAGAATGCTACCCCAAGGGCGAGGGAAGGAGCGAGGCAAGGATGGAGGTGGAGCAGCCCCAGTGCCCAGCACTGCCTTGGCTAAGCCCAGGCACAACACTCACCCCGGTTCCAGCATGAGCTCCGCTAAGGATCGCCAGTGAGGAAGGCAGGAGAAAGGGGGAGAAGCAGCAAGGGGGAGGCAGGGATGTGCTGGGCAGAGAGGACCACTTGCAGCCACACACACTTCACACACTTCTCACCTTAGGCTCCTCTCCTAGGATGGAAGAACTACTTTTACATCACCACAATCAGCACCCACCACACTGTGTGGTAGGAATGACTTAACTGCTCTGGCCGGATTGCTGCCTTCGGCTGCCACTCGTGCTGACCTCAGGACTGCTCTGCAAGCATCGCAGCTCGCTTCTCAGCATGTGAAAATGAGTTTTGGTTTGGACCTTTGAAAGTAACTGGCAGTGACTGTGAATGATGCTGGCTTTGGACTGACTCCCCTGTCTTGCCATACAGTATATAAGGCAAGGGAAAGATTTCCCTGCTTCCAACAGGAAAAAATCCCCCAGACGTCACACCTACTGGCTGGCTCTTGGAAACACCAACAGCTGTGGAAGGTGCTCTCAAGCCCTTCCTCCTACAGAAACAGGACTACTCACACAGGTCAGACAAAAAACACTGGAGAGCAAGGGCTCTTCCTTGGGCTTGGCCTAGGTTGGATGGCAGAGCCTCGGAGGATGAGTGGATGACACTGAAGTAGGCAATCTGCGAGTCTCCAGCCCTGCCCACACCCTGCTGGGACTTCACACTCCCACAGACACATGCTGCAGTTCCCCTAAAGCTCTCAGAGCTGCTAGTGGCCCAGAAGGCACCCAGTGGTGCGGCGCAGCCTTGTGTATCTGCCTCGTGGGACAGCCCTGGGAGGGGGACAATCTACCCACATCACCACTGTCACTCTACAGGGGCTGAGTTATCTGGTCACAACCACAGCCACCAACTTGGGAATGAAATGTGCTCCATGTAAGGTTCTGTGCTTGTGCTGCTGCTTTCTGTGCTTTCTGCAGGAGCAGGGATAATATGCCCACATTCCCTTCATTCAAAATTCTCAGTTTTAGCATTGGGCAGACATGGCATTTTATTCACTTTTAATACAATTGTGCTTGAAAGAAAAATATTTTGACCAAAAGGCATGTTAGAAGAAACAATGCAAGGAGTGGGAGGTGTAACTGCTAAAAAAGAAAAAAGATAATAACCTATACTGGTGTCCAGGGGAAAAATAAAATTATAACTACGTCTGGATATACCTAAATAAAAGCAGAGCTGTATTTTCCCCCAAACGAAACCCTGAAATAGAGCTAAAAAGAGGGACTTCATTTTTTTCAAGGAGGGGAAGTGTCCTGCAAATTTAATACAGCTGAAGTTTTATATTTAATTGTTCTCTCCAGCTTTCCAAAATAATTTGCTTTGTGTACGTTAGGACAAAAGATTTCTGTGTATGGCTGAACAGAGGTTAATCATGCATAGCAGGCAGCTGCACCAGAGCTGAGAAGCAGACCTCTGGGTGGGGGAAAGAACTTGGTGCCGCCTGAATAGATCACTACCTGGGCCTTTTGTGCTTTATTTCCCTTACGTGAGAACTGGAGACCCACAAAGGACCAAACGCTGTCTTTCTGTGAGCTCCAGCAAGGCCACCATTAACACGGGAGGGGAATAACAGAATGGTTTGGCTTGGAGGGGACCTCAAAGCTCACACAGTCCCAACCCTCAGCTGTGAGCAGGGCTGCCGCCGCACCCCCCCCCCCCCAGCTCAGGCTGCCCAGGGCCCCATACAACCTGGCCTTGAGCGCCTGCAGGGATGGGGCACCACAGCTTCTCTGTTCAGCTGTGCCACTGCTTCACCTAACCTAAATTTCCCCACTAACAGGAGGAGGTGGCCATGCAGTGTTTTCAGCCAGGGTCATCACCTCCTGTCTAGTGGGGAGGGAAACCCAACTGGATGGCCTAAAACATTGTGGGGACAGGTGCCTCTTCTAAATTGGATGCTGTGGCAGGAGGAGCACCTGCAATTACCCAGTGTTTTAGCCCCCACCTGCTCCCCGTGCCAGTGCCTCCCAGCCCAGCGCCCTCAGGTCAGCCCCACAGCATGGGTCAGCCTCCGCTCCTCTCCTGCAGGCCACCATGGCGAACACTCGCCTTCAGAAAAGGATATTGCACTTCCCGAGTAGGGCGAGATTTCAGACATGTCTTGCAGGTCACCACACTCGGACTTTATGAGGGACAAGGAGAGGCCTTCAGCAGCGCTGGGGGGGTGCGCAGGTGAGCAGGGATGGTGGTTCATGTGGTGCGATGACATCTTGGTCCTCAGGCTGGTGGTCTCCCGGGTCAAGTCCAGGGACTCGGGGGAGGCACGCTCTTTCCCTGGGAAGGAGGCCGACGGGGCGCCCAGAGGGCTCTGGAAGGGGTAGGCCATGAGGGGCAGTGGGAAGGGGTGGCGGAAGGAGGAGGTGGAGAAGCCGGTGGTGGCTGAGAGCGGGGACTGGTGCAGCGAGGCGTGATGGCCGCCGGCCGGAGGGGCCGAGGCAGGCTGGTCGGAGGAGTTCTTGCGGACGACAAGGGGCAGCGCCTCGGTCTGGTCAGTGGCGCCAGGCATGGGAACGCTGCCAAAGGTGTCAAGGGGGTTTGGAATGATGACGTCCCCAAAGCACTGCAGGCGCTGGTTGGCCGTGTGGAAGTTGTGGTTCTCCCCGTTGACTGCGAACCTGGCCTGAGGGATCTGGAGAGGCGGGAAGACCTGAGGAAGCTGGCGGGAGGGCTTGGATGAGAAAACTTTCACCACTGTGTCCACAACTTGTGACATGGCGGTGTTCAGTTCCTGCTTCAGTGTCTCAGCCAAGTGTTTGCCTTCGGGATGGAAGGAATTTGGCCCTTGCTCCTTCTCCTTGGGACCTTCTCTTTTCGGCTTGTTCTCCCCGATCTCCTGCTCCCGTATGAGAGCCCGAGCCCGGTCGATGAACTGCCCTGGGTCCAGCTCGCACATCTCGTTGTCCGACCTGCCGACGGAGTCGCCGGCCTGGGCATCCAACGTCTCGGAGCGCATGCTGTCTTCGGACAGGTTGCCATCTTCATCATTTTCAGAGTCGGTGCTGTCGTAGATCTGGTAGAACTTCTCTTGCAGCTGGCGCAGCTGCTTCTGCATGTCCTCCAGCTGCTGCTTCAGCTGTCGGCGCTCCTCTCGCTTCTGCTCCTTCCTGGCCGAAACCAGCTGCTGGAAGCTCTGCTGCTGCTGCTGCGGCAGCTTCTGCTTGCGCTTGTTTTCTCGGTAACTTTCTCGAGGGCTGACGGACTGCGGAGCTATTTCTCTTTCATTTTCATTGCCCCTTAATGCCACGCTGGGGGAATGGCTCATACCCCGAATGATATTCTCAACCCGGGCGCGTTTAGCTCTCAGGTGCTCGTCACATAACCGATCCACATCAAACTGGCTCATAGTCGGCCTGCCAAAAGGGGAAAGACACTCTTGGGGGCTGTCTCTTGAAGAGTTGCTGCATACATCCTCCTGATGTACTTCTGAGCCTGTACTAGAGAGACCGCTGGCTTGGAAACTGGGCTCTGTGCCACCATTTTTGTTCATGTTATTTTTCAACAGCTGGGAAATTATGGTTGCTCCTGGAAAAGGCATCATGGCATCTTCATACGAGTTCGCCCTCTTCAGCAGCTTGCGGAGTACATTTGACTTTTCCCCATCTGCATGCTGCACCACTGAATACTCAACATCCTGTTCTGAACCTTGGGGATTCATGGCACTAAAAAACGTCGCTCTTGCCTTTGCAAAAAATGCAGATGCTGTCCCTACCGTCCTTTTCACTCCAATGTCAACTCTTCTTCTCTTGGTTTGCCTGCTTAAGAGGGCTGTGCTGTCATGGTCAGGCATCACTGGACTGTTATTGTGCCATCTTCAAAAGCTTGTCAGCTGGGCTCAGCTCAAGAATCCTGGGACCCTGGCCAACAGAACAAAAGGACTGATGAATCATTTTCTTTAAATTTCTCCAAATTTCCTGACCTCAATCCTGAATAAAATGCAAAATGCATAGGCTCTGGGATTTATGGCACATTACAATTATTGCAATTTATTATGCACTCTGCTTGAAATGAAACATTTTTAAATATTTCTGCTCCACTGGTTTAAGATGGATTAAGATTTAAAAAAGCAAAAACTGCTTAAGCACCAGTAATATGATTCTCTTGCACAAATGCCTAAAATGATACTGTTTATCTTCAGAAGAAAGAGTAGATTAGAAGAACACAGCCTCTGACAACCAATTGATTAAATTTAGGGCATTGAGATACATGTTACAAAAGAAGATGAAAGTACTCCTTATTTAAGATTTATTGTTAAAACAAGAAATTGTATAAAATTTGGATTAAAAAAATGAATTGCGATGTAAAAACTGTAATTGTGGTTTTGTCTTTCAAAAAGAGATAACGCTGGTAAATAAACATTAGAAGGTCAACTTTCTCTTAATTGTAGGCAGGATGGTATATGTGCAAGGAAAAGGCAGAGAGAAACAGGCACATTTAGGTTTATGCTGAGAGCAAAAAAAAAAACCACCTCACTTAAATCATTAGGGAAACATTTTGTCAGCAAAGCAAAAATGCATTAAAATATTTTACGGCCAGGATTATAATATTTACATAGATGTGATCAAATAAAGGCCAAAATGTAGTTTGTTAATGCAGCCCTGTGTGTACCAGTGACTAACCTCGAGGGTGCACTGAATTCCCCATGCATCCCTCCTTTCTTAACATACGTTCTCCAAGTAAATCCTGCTTCCAAAGCCTGAAAATTTGGTGCTTCGCACACTGACCTACACAACAGTAAATATTTTGCATAGCAGAAACGAGGCATGTTCGGTGCCACATCCCTCTGCTTCAGAAAAATCTCCAGGAACAGTATCTCCAGTGCCCAGTGAAGCCCTTCTCACGCATGATATTTTGAATACACAGAATCTCAGTTCCTCTGACATGCAGAAAAGATGAGAAAAAATATGGGAAGATGAAAGAAGTAACATCAATCAAACGCGTGAGAAAGGAAGATACCTTCTCTTTATATGAACTCTCATTGTTTCCCAGGAACCCAGCATAAAAAGATAGCACACTTCCTTGCATTTTGTAAAAGGCTCTTGACATAATTTGTGACTTATTAACTAGCGATGCTAAACTCACGGTGCACATAAAGCTTTGGACGCTCTTTCCCGTTTCTTAAATTTAACATTCAGTAAAATTAAAATATTTGTCATGCGACGCTTATCTAATATTAAACTTTACATTTGCTTAACAGAGCACAATCTTCACAATAACAGGGTATATTGCCAAAGGCAGCATGCAGACTTTTTGGAATTGCTCCCATCTCTTTCGGTTCACCTGTAAAAACATCTACGTGCTCACTAGGACTGCATCTGTGGCTAGTTTTGAAGAATGACTACCCATGCAAATAGGCATAATTTCAGCATGAAATAATCTGTAAAATCAAGACAGTAGTCGATGCTTAGTTTGCAACCAGAATGAAAAAAAAGAAAAAAAAGCTTTTAACACTTAGTAACATTATGGTTATTCTGCAGCCTTTGCCCACGTATTCCAGATGCACTAAAAGAATTTTCAGAGATTTGGTGTCAGAGACAGCTATGCGATGGATGCGATGTTTGTTTGTGTTACTGGCTCCTTGCGTGCAGAAAAGCAAAGAATGACAGAAATTTAAAAAAGAAAGTCATGAATTCAGAGGGAAACCCAGAACCACGTATCATTATCAAGACATTGCCTTCAGAGATGGGACCTTATCACATCAGAAAGTGGAGTTTGGAGGCCATAGGAAGGAGCTCTGTCGCAGGGCCCGGCTGTACCGCCTGCACCTGAGTGCATGAGATGCTCGGGTACCAAAATCCCACTACCTGCCAGCGACAGAATGGGCCCTACTGGGCAGCACAGCTCACAAAACTCATCTCCCGCTTTCTTTGAATTGCTGCAAAAGGAGCAGACTCAAGCCCTAACAATTGGGTCATCCTTTTATATATATATTTTTAATAAATCAATAAATAAATAAAACAACTTAGAGGAGTCAGGTTTTCTGAAGGGTGGGTTTTGTACACTGAGGGCAGGAAGGGGCCACACACCACCCCAGCTGTTCAGCAGGAGATACCCGCACGGTGCAAACAAGGGTCAAGGTTGACCTTCCAACCTGGTAGAGCTCACCTGAAAGCGATATAAACTAATTGCAAGGTAACTGTAAGAGCCCTTGTTTGCTGCAAGTACGGTACTCTGAAGGCATTCTGCGTAAAGACAGCAGTTGCCAATAGGAAAAAAACAACCGGCACCAAAAACCTTCATGCCTTTCCTTCCGTTTCTGCCGTCGAGTCCGTCAAGTTATGCTTGATTAAGATCCAGCAGAATGTTCCCACACTCGCACCAAAACCCTCATGTCAGTTTCCCAGTTTTGCATGTTTCCTAGCAAATTTAGGTGCCTGAATGCTGTTTCCCACTCTCTTGCCCAATCCCAACCAAGGACACGCATGGGGAGGGCTCGCTGTACCCTTGAGTCAGCGGTGCAGGAAATAGGTTGTCCTGCACCCGGCTGGAAGGTCATTGCCACGCATCCTTCCTCCCTAGCACCCATCTTCCTCTCCCTGAGCCCCTCACTAACAGCAGGAGGTGCTCCGCAGCAATGCTCCCTCCTGCCCTCGTGAGAAGCACCAGGGGTATGGCACCCCTAAGCCTAGGGTTCAGCAACATTCCTGTTTGCCCTGGCATTACATCGAGCCTACAGACTGCTAGCATTAAGGCTCATGTCCCTTGTGGCTTATAGATGAGGAATAGCTCTACTTTCGCCTGACAAAATGGGAAGGACATTGTACAGCCACTTCGTATTTTGATCCTGAAGGACCAAGACCAGTTCACACCTCAAGGAAAGCCCCGTACAGCAGGGTGCAAGCCCCAGCCTCAGACAGTAGAGAGATTAGACCTGGGTAAACAGGGAAGTCTCGGGAAAAAAAGAATTTAGGAAGTTCATGTCCTTTACATAGTACCACTATTTGGCCGCATATTGTCTCAAAACCATCTCATACACCTCCTGTCTCTGTATAGCTATCAAGAAATAGGCACTTAGAAACGGGGCTCCTAAAGATTTACACACAAATCTTGACAATGTAAGCTGTATTTCTTTCTGAGTTGCAAAGCCTGAGATTTGTGAAGGTTAAATGTGCTCGACATGTCACCCTTGATACTCCTTACTTGCCAAGTGCAGTTTGTGTTAAATTCACGCTCCGCAACTCGGGCCCCAACGCGCACAATGCGGCTTCCTCGGACACCAAACGTTTTCCATTCCCATGCAACCCTGATCTGCAATAAGGGCCTCAGCACTTCCCCAGCCCACCCCAAAAAAATAGCTTGCACTATTTTATTTGCAAATTTACTTTTGAAACTTTTGTTTAAGGAGATTTGATTAAAACGCAGCTATGAAGAACTTCCTAATGGTCTTACTGTACATCCATGGGACATGCACTGACATGTTAACCAGGAACAGATTAATTCCTACGTATCAAAGAGTCCCTGCTCCCAAACCTTTGGCTAGAATGGTCTTTAGAAAGGAATAGGACATTAGATATTTAACCAAAAAAATTGATTTCTGTAATCAATTTTATTAGCTCCCTACAGAGATGCAGATCATTTTCTCCCAGATTCATTCATATACCTAGCAGATATAAAGGATATTTCACTTTGATCACACTCTACTTAGACGCACTGAAGGGACTTGGTCTAACCTGAAGTGCCCAAGTGATAGGAAACAGCCATGGAATACACGAGCAAAGGGATAACCCTGGCAAATATTCACTGCTGAACACAAGAATCTCTAAGTTCATAGAGCTGAAATTGTCCCTATCTTGTCGCAAGCCAACAACTCTTAGGTCCAGTGTTTGCCTGCCCCGTGTCAGCCCACAACACCAATGCCACGCGAGGAATTCACCACGCTCCTGCTAGCAGAAATATGCAGATCTTTCGCTCCAAAGCTCTGCGCTGGGCATGGCTTTGCCAGAAGCAGCCAGGAAGCGCAGGATGAAAATTATTCCAGTCAATAGCATTGCCCAGACAAAACCGCAGCAAGAATTTGAGAGCAGATGATACTCCTTCCCCAAAGGTCTGCTCAGCGCTGAAATCAGTTCAGCAACTAACAAGAGTGCTACCTTTCTCTGTAGGGCTTTCGCACAAGGTTTCTTGGGAGAAAGGCTTATCTAACTCCCCTAGCTGGGACGTGCCATGAAACACGGCAGAAATAATTAGCAACTCTTTGTGTAGCAATAACTGCTTCATGAGGATTTCTCCATAACAAGAAGTAAAAATCAGAAGGCAATTTCCTCCAAGACTACACTACCTTCAGCCTGTCCTAGGGCAGCCAGCAGGGCCCGGCCCAGCAGTCCCACGCTTCCCGCAGCCCAGCCCCGCACGGGCTGGGAGCTCACTGGTAGGTGGGGGTTTGCATCTCCCTACTTCAGGCCTTTGGTTTGGGGAGATGACAGCCCTCCTGCAGCCACCTGCACTGCTGCAAGAAAGGTTCCTTCAAGGAGAAGGAAATTGAGCTGCTCAAGGTATAGAACTGAAGATGTTTTCCTCCTTTCCAGCCAGCTTGGCCCTTGTTATTTCACCAACCAAGAAGAAAATAACTCAGAGACAGCACTGACACGGCTGCATGGCAGATTCCTGCCATCAACTCAGCCCGAGTTCTCCAAGGGTTTCCCCCCCGCTCCACGATGCCGTTACACCAGAACCCCGCAATGAGTTAGTGCGGCCATCCACTGAGACGGGATAAACCATTCTGGGGATCCTACACACGGCAGCGTTTACAGCTCTCCCCTGAACCAAATTAAACTCCAATTTCAAAACGTATCCATTCTGAAGACTTAATCCCTCATCTATCTGCTGGTCATAAAAAGACAAACCGAGACATAAAAAGTACAAACCGAGAGGCCTCGGAGCAGCCGGCAGGGAAGTTGGCTGCGTACGCTTCAGCGGGTGGGACACAGGTTGCCGAAAAATTTAACGGGTAGCAAAAAGCGCACGCAGCGTACTTCTTATCGCAGCCCAACTCGCGGGCTGCCGATACCTATCCCATAGGCGATACTCCGTCCACCCCGCGCTAAAGGTGAACTGTGCGGAAAAGGAACGCGAATCGGAGCGGCTGCGCTCGGGAACTTCGCGCGGCGGCTTCGCGGAGTGAGGCGGCGGGGCGCTCCCGCGGCCGTGCCCAGCGGCCGGGCCAGGTGCGGCGCTCCTCGGGGCTCCTCGCGGCCGGCACCTGCCCGGCCCGGCCCTCGCCCGCCGCCCTCTGGTCCCGGGGCTCCCCCCGCCCCGAGCGCACCCGCTTCAACTCCGTTTCGACGCGCGGCAAAGCGCTCCCAGCCGGCAAAAGCCCCGAAGATCTCCATCACGGGGAAGGGGAAAGTTAAAGCCCCCTCCGGCGAACGGCGGCCGACCGGCCGGCCCGAGAGCAGCGCTCATCCCCGCCCGTGCCCATCTCCGCGCTGCTCCCATCCCTCCCGGCCGCTCGGTACCCACCGCCCCGCGCCGCTCCCGCACTCCGCGGCTCGTCCCTGCGTAGGGAACGTAAAAGTGACTGCGATTAGGAGAAGGAGACTGAAAAGTCCCTGCCCCTCCCGGCCGGGGTTAAAAAGGAGAAGTGGCGACACGCAAAGGACGGGCAAACCGGGGAGACAAAAAGCCGGGCGGCAAGAAGCGAGACAAAGGGGAGGCTCGCAGGAGTTTAAAGCAAGGGATGGGGAACTTCGGAGGGAGCGCCGAACAACAGAATGGAGCCGCGGAGCCCCGCGAAGCGCTGCGGGGACGGAACAAAATGCGGCCGCGGGGCGGGGGGAGAGCCGGGGCAGCATCGCCCGCAGCGCGCGTCCCTCGCGGAGCGCTGCCCGGGGGCTGCGCGGTGCCGGGGAACCGCCGGCGCTCGGGGGTGAAGTCGCGGCAGTTTGGCTTCTTGGGAAGAGGAGCGCGTTGCTGGGAGCGGCGTTTTGCCGCTGTTCGTTATTTTTCTAGCGGGGAAAAAAGAAAAAAAAAGGACAAGAAAAAAAGAAGAAAAAAAAAGGACTGGAAAAGCAAAAGAAGGGGAAAGAAAAAGGGGGGGGGTGAAGAAAGGGAGAGAGCATACTTACTCCGTGCAAAGGCGACGAAACTGAGCCTCTTTTTTTTTTGCCGCTGGACAGAGAGCGAGGCGGCCCCGCACACGCACATGCACACCGCACGCGCACACACACACACTCACACACACACACGCACAGACACGCGCGCGCACACACACGCGCACGCACGCGCGGCCGCTGAATATTGTAATTGGGCGAAGGGAGGGCGAGCGCGGGCGGCGCGGGGCCGGGGCCGGGGCCGGGGTGTGCGCGGCGCGGGGGCGGCGCGGAGCGGGCACGGAGCGGGCGCGGAGCGCGGAGCGGGGCAGGGGCAGGGCTGGGCTGGGCCGGCCGAGCCGAGCGAGCGCTCCGCACCGCCACAAGATTTACTTTAAGACACAGCTGAAGGAAACAGGAAGACTACACGTCACGGGCCGGGTGACGTGAGCCCGGCCCGCCGCCCAATCGGAGGGCTCCTTGCGACGGGCCGGGGGGGGATCGGGGAGCACTTGGCAGGAGCGGGAGAGGAGCGAGGGGGCGGCGGGGGGAGCGCCGGGCCCGCCCCGTCCCCGCGGGAAGGTGGCCGCGGCCGCGCACCTGCGTGGGGCCGACGGGACGGGGCGGGACGGGACGGGACTGGGGGAAACTCCGGGGAAAGTCGGCCCTGGGGGGGCTGCACCGCGCGGGGCTCCCACGTGTGGGTCCGGGGCTCAGCGCCGGGGACGGGCGGGGGGGTTCCGGGAGCGGGGAGTCGCTGTGCATCGCGGTGCGGAGGGGCCGAGCGAGCGGCGCTCCCAAAGTTTTGGGGAAGTCTGTTCCGTCCCGAGCTATAGCGGCAGCCCGCTGCCGGCCGCTTTGAATCTCTAGGAGAAAATGATTTCTGGCGTACGGAGCGGGGATGCTCGCAGCATCTCTCCGCTGCCGGCGCCGAGCGAAACTTTGCACACGGGGAAACGCCGCGGAGCGCGGCGGGGGAATGGAGAGGGAACCGCGTCGTGTACGGGGAGCAGCGGGGAGGGACGGGCGGTCCCGGTCGAGGGGGTCCGGGGGTGCCCCCCATCCGCTGCGGGAGCCGCGCACTGGGGCCGCTCTTAGAAACGGGCGCCGGGAGCCCGCCCGGTGACACGTGAAGGTTCCGTCGGAGCTGGGAGTCCTGCGGGGCTGAGCGATGCGGGGGGAGATGAGCTCGCCTGAGTTCTTTCCCCCTTTATTATTGTTATTTTTTAAAGGACACCGAGATCCGCGCAGAGGTGAAGCCGCACGGTGCCGATAACGCGTACACGGCAGCCTCTGACAGCGCCTTGTCACTTGCGGGGCTCAGCGTCTCTTCGAGCGCTGTCGAGGAAACGCAGTCACCCAATGAGGAGCGAAGGGAAAGTGAGGCGCGGGCTGCCCCAGAGGCACGCAGCCCCCTCGGCCCCACCTCGCTCTGCAGGTGCCGTCCTCCCCCCCCGCGCCCCGCACCCTGCTCACGTCCCAGCACAGCACTTCATAGGGTGACCGTGCCGCTGCCTGAATGGTGAGCGCTTGGGATTCTACCTCCTCCCGCCCCCAATTAATTCACAGTGATGAAGTTTGAATCCAAAGTCACGCTCAGGTGTGGGGGTTCTGCTCCTGTCCCCGCTTTGCTGCTTGTCCCAAAGTTCAGATCACGGCGCTGCGTTTCCTGCAGACGTGGGGCTGTGCTCAGCTGCGAGCTTCGGCCCCTCAGAAATAAATCCTTCTCCAAATTCTGGTGCGTCTGACGAGGAAATGCGCGCTGTGAGCTGACAGCTCTCTGCATTCGCATCTCCGTCTTCGAGGGGAAAAAAAAAAGCAGATGCGGGGAAACTTAGGAAAACTTTTGAAACGTGCCCTTGGCCATGGGTGATCCCCCTGTCCCTTTGGAGGATGGCAACAGGATTGGAAGTGACAAGGGCTCATTGTTGAAAGCGCCTTTTCTTTGATCACCCTCCTCGCTGGGTCTGCTCACTCCGAGTGAAGGGAAGGGCTGTGAGCCCATAGCCGGTTTTCTTTTCTTTATTTTTAAAAGGATGGGGTATATCCAAGCACTTCACATGTAAAGAACACCCCTTGTCACAAGGGCCTGATTCTGCTCTTATTTACGCCAATGTGAATTCATCCATAGAGCATCACCAGCGTGTGTGCGGGGCAGAGGAGCGCTGGGTGCGGGTGTGCGTTGCTGCGGGGTCGGAGCCTTCCCCAGCCCCTCCTTTTAGAGAAACCCTCGGAGGAGTGTGCACCAGGGGTGGCTGAGCACAGTGCCATTTAATTCGAGAAGCTGGTATTGATGGAAATTATAAAAAAAAAAAAAAGAAGAAGAAGAAGAAGAAGAAAAAGGGGGGGAAAAGGGAAAAGGGAAAAAAAAAAAAAGAAAACCTCCAGAGAAGAGAAAGTGAATCAAAGTAATCCTATTAAACGTGGTAGCATGTTTCTGTGCAGTGCGCTGAGAGATTAAGCACAGGAAAAGGGATAAGTGCTGCTTCAGTTTCACTAAACTAATGTGACAACTTGTCATTGGAAATCTTTACAGCTTGTTAGCAGATGACTAGCTGATTCAGATATGTTTTCTACCATTTCCTTTGTGTCTGGGGGTGGTGTTTTTTCTTTCCTGTTCCTTTCTTATCCATACTGCTCTATTCTGCTTTTTAATCCTTCATGTCTCCTTCAAGTCAAAACATTTAACTTGCTTTAATCAATATTTTGTTTTGAAGATGTCCCTTGACCTTTTGTTTGTGCAAATTAACCTTCAAGGGCACCTCATTCATTCATTAACCTCAGTAGGATGCCAAATCCCTCGGACACTGCATTTTGGGATGCATAAAGCATTTATGAATGTTTGGCAATATTGTAGTGAATGACTGCAATACAGCTGCTACTCCTACTGCTTCTACTGATATATTCATTGTTCTTTCCTTTCCTTTCCTTTCCTTTCCTTTCCTTTCCTTTCCTTTCCTTTCCTTTCCTTTCCTTTCCTTTCCTTTCCTTTCCTTTCCTTTCCTTTCCTTT